>NW_024962309.1:955971-975772 GCF_019238085.1 Lagopus leucura | reverse complement strand
CCCTCCCCGCCCCCCCCCACCCCCCCCCAAAGCGAGGCACAGCACTGGCGTACGAAGGAAACCTTTATTGAGTCCGAGGTAGCAGCAGTGCGGGGGGCAAAGCCGAGCACAGCACAGCCCGCAGCCCCCAGGGGGTCACTGCAGGGGTCCGGGTTCAACTGGGGGGGCAGGGATAAAAAAATAAAGCGGCCCTGTCATTACTAGGCTGGGAGCACCGGGACAGCCCAGCACCAGGACAGCCCAGCACCGCTCAGCTTGCCTTGAGAGACATGGAACGTTAAAAAAATAAACCATAAAGAGCCGGAGGTGACAACACGCAGAGGAACGGAGGGAGCCCCATGGCCGGGAGGGGGGGGGGGGGCTGTGTGTGACCCCCCCCCTCCCCCCTCCTGGGGCAGCAGCAAGCAGGCACAGCACGGCCTCACGCTCCCAGCACAGCGAACTTGAAGAGGGCCATGATGGCAGCGCTGATGAGGCCCGAGATGGGCACGGTGACGAACCAGGCCATGAAGATGTTGCGGAACAGGCGCCAGTCCACCGCTTTCCTGGAGCGCAGCCACCCCACCGACACCACCGAGCCCACCTGAAGGAGGGCCCCGCTCCGTGCAGCCCCCGTCCCCCCCCCCCCCCGCCCCAAAGCCCCACTGCTCAGCACCGGGGTTGCAGCTCTGCCACCCGCCCTTCTCCCAGCCTTGAGGTCTGCAGCCCCTCCAGGAGCGCAGGGAGCCACGCTCAGCTCACAGCCCACGGCCCTACCTTGCAGTGCGTCGTGCTGATGGGGAGGCCCACGTTGGAGGCGATCACCACGGTCAGGGCGGATGCCAGCTCGATGCTGAAGCCACTGCAAGGATGAGAACAGGAAGGAAGGTGAGACAGAGCCCAGCCCACAGCCCCTCTGCATGTGCGGATCCTGCGCACGGTGGGACCAACCTTTGTGCACAACAGGGTGGGTGTGCAGGCAGGCACTGCCACGAGCCGCACCGGAGGGAATCGGTTCTCCCCCCTGGGCACACGCAGCCCCCAGGAGCAGAGCTCCACCTTACCTGGATGGTGTGATAGGAGTCAGGTCCTTGCCCATGGTCTGGATGACCCTGCGGCCCCACACCCACAGCCCGATGCAGATCCCCACGCCCCCGTAGAGCAGCAGCCAGATGGGGGTTGCCACCTTGGTGGCCACGTCCCCTGTCTGATAGACCAGGTAGAGCGCAACCAGGGGGCCGATGGCATTGCTGCAAGAGAAAGGCGAGCGGTTCAGAACCCAGAGCGCAGCTCAGAGCTCCGGGAGCAGCCACGGCACTGCTGCTACTGACCTGACATCGTTGCCACCGTGAGCAAAAGAGCCAAAGCAGGCTGTGAGGATCTGCAGGAACTGGAAGAGGAGGGACACCTCGGGCTTGTCCTGGTCTTGCCACTCTTCCAGCGAGCTGCTGCTGCCCTTCCTGTCCCCGAGGCCCATCTCTACTTGAGCAGCATTCAGATCCACGTCGGCAGCAGGGTGCACATCGGCCACCGCGTTGCAGTAGCTGGTGTAGCTGTCCATGCGGACCCGTTTCTTGGTGTCTGCCACGGGCCACGTCAGCTTCTCCATCTCCTCACCCTCCCTGGCCCGGAGGGAGTCCAGGGGCATGCCGCAGATGGCCATGGTGTAGGATGTGTAACTGTTGTTGCGACGCAGGGGTTTGTCCCCCGAATCCCCCATGCAGTCCCCCATTTTGGCCAGGTGCAGTTTATGCAGCAGCTCCTTATACAGCCCCGAGTCCTTGTGCACGGTGTGGTACTGGTACTGCCCACTGGAGTTCAGGTGGTGGCCCACGGGCTGGTGGAACTGCATGAGGTTACCACTGGGCAACTGAACGGCTCCTGCCAGAAGAGAAAGCAGTGAGCGCCCAACCGGAGCCGCCACGCAGCCCCAGCGCAGCCCCCAGCGCTGCTCACCTCCGTCCACGTTGGTTTCCTTCAGGTCGCTGCTCGGGAGCCGCTCGGGGGCCTCCTCTGCATCCCCCAGGTTGAAGGACACTGTCCTCTCTTCCATGGCCATCCGCTGCGGCACAGCAGACCCTGCCTCGGCGCTGGGGCTCTTGGCATCGCCTGAGGGAGCGTCGCCCAGGGGCACCTTGGGCTCCTCGTGCTCCTCCTTCAGGCTGCTGCTCTTCTCCATCAGCGGGCTTTCAGAGGGACTTGATTTTATCTCTCCTGCAGACAGAGGCGGCTGCCGTTACATCCCAACCCTTGGCACAGCCACACCTGCCCCGGGTCGTGCCCCCACGCTACATTTATGGCAGACCGATCGCTTTACAGCTTCTCCTCAATCCTGAACTTTGCTGCTCCCCTTCCACCTCGATGCTCATCAGTCATACCTTGTCCGACAGGCGGCAGCCAGGCCGTCACAAGCCAGCTTAGCTCCTATTTTTATCCCCACACACCCACACCGGGTGTGGTGAGCACCGCCACGGGGCTTCTGCCAGTTACTCCTTGGGCACAGATCCCTCTCCCAACAAACCAACCTTCCTCGGGCCGCCCTGCCCCGCAGCCGCAACGTGAGCCATCACCACTTCCATGCAGTGATCTGTGCCAGGGCAGCGGCCCACCCCCTCCTGGGGTCCCCCCTCTCCATCACGAAGCTGCGAGCCCAAACACCCCCATCTGCCTCTGCTTCCCAAGGCAAGCCCTGGAAGCCCAGGCTGCTCCCATGGGCTGGAAGGAAGGAGGCATACAGTGAGGCAGAGGAGGGAGACTGCCCTGCAGCTGCGTGGAGCTCCAGCAGCTCAAAGGGTTCTGAGGGCAGACATAAAGCTGTCAATCACACCCCAATTACAGCAGCTGACAAGGACACTCGTTAATCTCTCGCCTACAGGTCTGCAAATGAGGAAGCAGGCTGCATGCTATATCTGCATGCGAGAGCACGCAGCCCTCCTGTGCTGCCAGAGCTACAGACTGCTGCTGGGTATTTCAATGGGTATTTCTGCCCCGGGGGGAGGATTTCACCAGCCTGCACAGCTCTGTCTCGCAACCCTCATCGATCCCCAGGAACGCTGCCATTCAAGGTTAGCAGCCTGCAGTGCAGGCAGGGCCACCGGCTGCCAGCCAGCAGCACGGCGCTGCTCCCAGCAGGAATTTGGGGTGCCCCTCATGCTGTGGGGTTGGCCGGAGGCACCTGGGGCCGACAGCTCGGCTGCACAAACCCAGAGCAGCTTAAGTGCTATGTGAAGCCACAGATCCCTGCTAAGAACAGCCCCACGGTAATGAGATTGGCTGCAGAAAGGAGCCCTGCTCGCAGAGCTGCACAACGCCGGTACTTACGTTCAATTTTCTTCTTCATTCTCGGACATACAAAGAACCAGACGACGAGAGCACAGACAACAGCACTCCCCGCCGAAATGAGGAGGATACCCCAGAGAGGCAGTTTGTCAAAGCCCAGCACTAGGAAATAAAACAAGGGATCTTGAAACCCCCGGGGACCCCCTCTGTGTCCGACTCTGCTCCCCCAGCCCGGAGACCACACAGAAAACAAGAGCTGGATCTCACAGAGCCCCACTGGGTCGCGGTCTCCCCCACGGAAAGCTAATCTGTTCCACATGTTCAGGCTCTTTCCCTCCCTCCTGCAGCCAAACCCGATTAGTGCCCGGTGTGCATTCTGCCTGAGCAGCAACAGGAACGCTCTCAGCCGCTGCACAGCCCTGCGCCCTGCCTTGCTGCAATGTCAAAGAGAACAGCGGCACGGCTGCCGCAGCACCGCACTGCCTGCCTGGCACACGGGGACCTCAGCGGCTCCAGGAAGGGGGTTTCTCAGCTGCACACCCCAACTCAAAGCTCCTGCTGCAACGCCTGCCCTGTAGGAGGAATCCAAGCGCTCCTCAAGTGCCTTTCGGCAGGGGCTGGCACGCGGCCCCCAGAGCAAGCAGGAGGTGGCCCTGCTGAAGGCAGCAACACGCCGCTCCTCTGCACCAACACTGCAGCTGCACAACGCTGCGAGCCCAGAGCCGACAGCTGGAGGCCACAGCCCCGCTGCTGCCTCTTCTCCCCCTCCTCCTGTGGATGCTGCAGGGAAGCAGACACCCCCCAGAGCCTTCCAGGCACTGTTTACAGACAAAACCCTCGGAAGCCAACGCTGCCTCCTGTCACTCCACCTCCAGCCTCCAATGACCTCTTCCACTGTTCCACAACAGGAAACCCACTCAGACTGAAAACAGCTCATGCTGAGAGCTCTGCCTGATGGAAGCTATGATTTGTGTGTTTTCCTGCACCACCTGCCCTCGGCTCTGTGGGCGCTGCTCTCTGTGTGCCAGCCTGGCGGGCGTCACCTGGCCCAGCCGTCCCCCTACACAACAGCCAAACACAAACACATCAATCTGCTGTTCCCAAAGGGGCTGCAAACTGCGATACGAGCTCCTCTTCTCAGCACAGGTGCCAGCTGCAGCACACCACCTCTTCTTGCCAGGAAGCCTCAGGGATAATTAGTTCACTCCTAAGGGCCGGGTGTGCGGGAAGAGCCTCTGGCCCCACACCTCACTACAGGGCCACGGGGAGAACAGCAGCCCCAGCAACATCTGGGTACCCGGCTCAGGGGGGGACACATCACTATCTGGAGCTCTAGGGGAAAGTTCTGTGGGGTTTAGTTCAGGCAGGCACCTATCTAGCCCAGAACTCAGCGCACGCTAGCCTGCCGCCTTCTGAAACCGGCACAGGCCAGCCGCCTTCTAGGAGAATTCAGCCCTGAAAAGCAAAAAGGGGTAAATCGGGCATTTAATGGAGGCTTCATCAAGGATTTCCAAACTGAGTTTCAAGCACTGCAGTGCGTACTTACAGGGCGCGCCGGTAAACATGATGGAGAAGAGGTTGATCCCCACGGTGCAGGCGTAGAAGACGGGCAGAGCACGCAGGCCGTTGGGGATGGGGTCGGCCTGCAAGACAACGTTTGGAGCTGCAGAGCTGCAGAGCACAGCTCTCACTGGGCGCCCGGCTCCAGCAGCAGCTCTGGGCTGGAGGTCCCTGCATCCCCTCCCTGCACTCCGGCTGCGTGGGGCTTTTGGTCCCACCGGGTGCTTTGGGAGAAAAGCCCTCCTCAAAGCTTTTGCCTCTTTCTCACTGATTCGGGCAGAACGACAAAGCACTCAGCTTGCAAGCAGCTTTGCTGCCCTCCAGACCTGCGCCCGGAGGCAGCAGGAGCACCAACCCCAGCCCCAGCCCTGCTGCCAACACCAAGGGACAGCGGGAAGCGGGAGGTGGCAAGCAGGGCTCTGAAAGGGCAGTTATGCAAGGCTGCTCCCACAGCAGTGACGCCGGAGCGTTTTGAAAGGGTTGCCAGGCAGAAAGCACAGCGATAAGATCTTAACATCTCTTGGAGCAGAAGTAGTTCTTCCAGACCTAAAATCACGGGCGTCATTAAACCGAAACGTGCAGAACAAAGTGCTGATACAGAACGCCAGAGCCGGGTGTTCTGGGCAGCCAGCTGAATGCCCCCAACCTGAAGGATCAGCGTGCTTCAAGTTCATCACCCCCAAAAAACAACCTCCAAAGCTGCACCCCCCAACATTCTGGGTGCCAGACCCTTTTTTTCCCAGACTTCCAGACTCCCTAAACAGCAGAAATCTTTTCCAGCACAGACAGAGCCCGTGAATTCCCTTGAGGTTTCACTGCCCCATCAGGGTGCTGCTGCCACCAGGCAAGGTTTAGGGCAGGGAGGAACACAGAGCAATTTGGCCGTGGAGCTTTGAGCACAGCTTTCAGCTGCCAGGATAGAATGGCTCACGACCAGAGTGTCCTCACGCGGCTGCCCCCAGCACAGCCCCCACACCAGACCTGTTGCTCTCCAGCGGTTTGGGATGGAAAAGCTCCTACATCTGTGGGCAGCAGCTCCTCCAAACACCAAAGGAAACCAGAGGAGCTGAAGGGAGTTTGAAGTGACACGGCCACAAACCACGCACAAAGCAGCACCCTGAATCCTGACTTTGGGAGGCTGAAACCCGCAGCAGTGGGGAAGCAGCTGCAGCAGAACAGCCAGGAGGTGTGGGCTGCTCAGGCTGCCTCTCCTGCAGAGGGAAGTGCAGTTTCCAGGCACCGGGGACAATTTTGGTTCTTCCCGGCTTCAAAAAAAGCCACCATCATCACTTGTCAACTACCACTGCAGAACGAGAGCCTCACATGAGTCCAGAAAAGCATGGCATGCAGCTCCAACCTTATCAACTCCAGCAGCAAAGCTGCAGCTGCCCCTACTGAAACAGCCCAGATGTTTTGGAAGAGGCAAGCAAAAGCTCCTTATCTCCTGGTCCCCACCTCACGGGACAAGAGCGGGCCCAGGCTCCCCATCGCTCAGCCACAAGGACACACAGACACACTGCAGTGCACGCGGCCCAGCAAACAAAGCAGCGAGCAGCAGGAGCTCCACAGCCTGCCAGCACAGCTGGGCCATCCTTACCTTGCGGAGAATGAACCTACGGACGAGGAAGAAGAGGACGGCAGACATGATGCCGGAAAGGAGGGGCGAGATGAACCAGGACAACACTAGGAGGAAAGAGGTGCTGTTGGAGCCCCGCCGTGGGAAGGAAGCCCTGCCAGGAGCCGGTGCCACGCACCAAGGTGGGCACGCTGCTCCTGGAGCATCGCCTTGCCCAGCTCACCGATTTTTAGCAGCTCGGACCACTTGACGCCTTTCTGCCCTTCGGCCACCAGCGAGAATCCAATGGTCGCTCCAACGATGCAGTGCGTACCCGAGATGGGGAGCTTCAAGAACGAAGCCACAAGCTGCCACACGGCCGAGCCTGGAAGGCAAAAGGGAGGCGGGTGAGGAAGCACGGGGCACACCTGGGTGTCACAGCACCGTGACTGGGACTCACCGAACATGGCGCTGATGGAGCCGGCCATCAGCAGCTCCTGCTTGCCGTTGTACATCTCCACATCGATCAGCCCTTTGCGGATGGTTTCACTGACTTTGGCCCCCAGCAGCACGGAGCCCACCGTCTCAAAGATGCTGGCCAGGATGCAGGCCTGCCGCAGCGTCACCACGCCGGAGCCCACGGCCGTGCCAAAGGAGTTGGCCACGTCGTTGGCACCCACCGAGAAGGCCAGGACGAAGGCGATGATGAAGCCCAGCACCAGCATCCATAGGAAGGGGGTGAGTGGGGCGGCGGTGGGCTCGGAGAGGGGCAGCTCCATGGCCAAAGCTCCGGGCTACGAGGGGGCGTGAGCGGGGCGGGGAAGGGCGGGGGGGGGGGATATGGGGACGCTACAATAAATTACGGCGGGGAATTAAATAGGCTGCGCGGCGAGCGGGACGCGGAGCTGCCGCCGCTATAGGGCTGCACGGCGGGGCGGGCGGCTGCGAGCGTTCAGGGCCGGGCCGGGCTCCATGGCGGCGGGCGGCACATCCTGCGGGCGGACAGCGGGGCCTCAACGCTCTTCCCGCGCACCGCCAACGGCCGTTCCCCTCCCGCCCCGGTCCCGCCGCCACGCGAGGCCCCGCAGGGCCGCACCGCTCACCAACAGCGCCGGGCGGGAAGGCCGGGACGCAGCACGAGGGACGCCGCTCTCAGCTCCACTCTGCCGCCCCTCCGCCTCTCACTGGCGCGGCTGCCCTCCGCCCGTTCGGCTTTATAGCCCGCCGACACCCAGCGCCCGCCCTCGCGTGACGTCAGCAGCCGGCTCGCAGCTCCCGTTGGTCAGCTCGGCGCCGCGGGGCCGGGGTCGCGCTGCTATTGGTCGGTTCCGCTCGGCGGCGGCGGCGCACCCACCGGGTCCTTGGGCGGGCAGAGCGCCACGAGACCACGTGCGGGCCGGGCCCGGAGCTGCCCCGTGCGGAGCCGCGTGTGCGCCGGCCGCGTCCGGGTGCGCCCCGGCACGGACCTGACGCGGCCCTGGATGCGGCCCACGGCGCAGCCCGACGTGGCCCCGGCTCAGCTCCCAGCGCAGCCCCAGACAAGGGCCGGGTTCTGCTTCAATGCAGCGCCCGCCCTCTGCCAGCTGTTGGTTGGCACCGCGGTGACGCTCCGGTCCCCGTGTAGGGGCTACGCGCGGCACCAGCATCCCACAGGACACCCACCTCTCCCCGGCATCGGGTCACCCACCCCTGGTGATGGCTCCTTTT
The DNA here is from genome assembly GCF_019238085.1 of Lagopus leucura. NCBI lineage: Eukaryota > Metazoa > Chordata > Aves > Galliformes > Phasianidae > Lagopus > Lagopus leucura. Next base: position 967,692 of record NW_024962309.1, on the reverse strand, counting down.
GGACCCCCCCCCCCCCTTCCCCTCTCCACAGTCTGCTCTAGCTCTCAAAGAGCCCACCCCAAATTAATGCCATACCAGCACTGTGAGCAACTGGGGATCACCGTGTGTTTGCACAACCCTGCACACAGCTGTGAGTGCCCACCTCCCTTCACAGTGCTCGGTGCCCCCCCAGCTACCCCATCCTTTGTGCAATGGACACAGTCAGTGCATCAGACACTGACCCTTGCCCAGCAGGAATCACGGCCCAGTGGTCCCAGGGCAGCCAGGCACAGGAAGCCAGGGTGCCTGACTCGGGGGACTGGCAGCAAGCCTGGGCGCTGGGATTTGTTCTCCCCACTCATGCGGCATGGGTCAGCGGCTCAGGGCTGGGCTGTTTTGGGCCATCGCCTCGTGGGGCCACCTCTGACGTGGGCCTGAAGGCGGCACCTGCCCCGGGAAGCGGCCTGGGTGCTCTCGCCCCACTGCCCCCACGTCACGGGGTCGGAGTCCGGCCTGCATCCTCATAGCCCTGTGTCCCTGCAGGTCCTGCGTCACAGCCACGTGCAGCACTCGATGCGTGGAGCCGGGGCGTGCTCAGCCCTTTGGTATGGTGGGGGGGAGATGAGCCCACGCCCTCAACCACTCGTGTTCCACAGGGTCTCTTCCGTCTGTCCCAGATGGGATCTGCTGGGGAAAGGAGGCAGGAGAATGGATGCTGCTGGGGGAACACAAGGCCATCCTGAGCCAGGAAGCAGTGGGCACACAGGGGGCTCCGGGGCACGGCCTGGAGCAGTGGGACACAGGACACGAACTGGCGCCCTCGTGTGCCTCTGGGAACGGGAACTGAGGGAGAACCCAGGGAACCACATCACCTCCATTGCTGGGAAGGGGATGGAGAAAGCCCTCCTGGCCCGTTTCCACACACACGAAGAAGCACATCTGCACCTTCCCCCAGACCTGGATTCTGGAACTGACCCACCCCCTCAGCACCCTGCTCTCAGCCTCCCCTCCCCACGCACCCACAGCACCTCTGCGCCCTTCCAGGGCTGCTCCTGTGTGAGCTCACTGCAGTCCTCGTGCCGTATCCCATCCCTTCCTGTTACCCCTTCCATTCCTCCTCTGTTCCTGCTCATTGCCCATCTCGGGATGCTCAGAGTCCCTTCCTGTCCTCTCTCCATACTCAAATCTCTTGCAGTAGCTGCACTCTTGTCCTGCCCCTTTTCTGCCCATCCTGCCCCTGCTGAATCCTTGTTCTTATCCCGGCCCTGCTTCTTTGCCCCTGTCCCTGCTCTATCCCAATCCCTGCCCCTACCTGTCCATCTTATGCCTGTGCTGCTCCAGGCTGCAGACAGAACCCCTGGCAGCCTCCCCCCCCCCCTCCTCCCCCAAAGCTGACTTCCCCTCACCTGGTTGCACTTCAGCCCTCTCCTCAGCCCCACCATGCTGGGGGCAGCCAGGTGACACATCGGGGTGCTGCAGCCCCCACCATGGCAGGAGGAGGAAGGGACAGCCAGTCCCACAGCCACAGAACCCAAGGTGCTGCCATGAGCACCAATCCTGCAGCCAAGGACTGGCACGGACCCCCAGCGCCCTCCTTTCACACCCATCCCACAGCATCACCCGGGCCCCCACACCCTGCAGTCACTTTTGATGCAGTATTACCCGTGCCCACCTTTCTTCCTGGTGAACCACACGAGGTGTGAGGTTGGGTGGCCTGCATTCATCGCTTGGGGGCACCTCTGCCTCCTCACCAGCAATGAGGTCGGTAGAGCTGCGAGTCCTCCTATGGGGCAGCAGCGTCCTCTGCTGCCAGGATCCTCCGGCTTCAGTCCGTCACCAGATGCGAGGCTGTGCCGTGGGGCTGCAGCCCAGCTCAGAAAAGCTCCTGAGCACGGCAGAGGGCAGCAGGCGGTCTGCGATGCACCGCGTTATTCACCAACAGTCACACTTTGCAAAAGCAAACAAGAACCACGTTCTGCAGTGTTCACAGCTTAGCAGACGGGAGCTAAGCTTGGGGGAAAAATTTATTTCAGAGGTCGGTAGGGAATTTCACATCACACAAAGGCACCAAAAGCAGAGTTTCTAAGGGCAGCGTTATCCAGAAGTCCCGGCAGGAGGTGCTGGCACATTTGGTGACCCCAGAGCAGCTCAGTACATCAGGCAGCGCTGATGAGACGTGCTTTACAGCTCATTCCTTCGTAGGAACCCTTCCAGTGACAGCAATTAACTGAGGGCAAAGGCTTGACACACAAGCGTGATGGCTTACACTGCCACAGTCAAGGCAGGCAGACCAAGGCTGTGAGGCTGATCTGTGACCAGGCACAGCGCTGCTGTTCCTTCTGCAGGCACCAGGGGCGGCTTCCCCACCTCCAGACCCACAGGCAACAAGCACACGAAGTCCAGCACTGCTGGTTTTGTTCCACACTCAGAGAGCAAGCTGACAAGTTGGAGCTCTGCAAGAACCACTGATGGACGTGGGTAGTGGGCATGGTGGGAACGGCCTGGCATTGCATTTGGTGACCCCAGAATCATTTAGGTTGGAAAAGACCATTTCATCAAATTTGATTTTTTTTTTTTTTTTAATTATCTTCCAAAAGCTGAAGCCCAGCTGCATTCTCTCCATATAATGACAAAGTTAATTCTTCCCTCAGCAAATTCCTACATTCCATGTCCAAATTTGCTTCATTTCACAGGATTTTGACAGGATTTGACTGGTAAACACAGAGGGACAGCAAGGAAATAACAAAGCTTGCATAGATTTGGATAAAGCATTCTGTTCAAACAAGGCTTTATAGCTCAGTTAGTTGCACAGGGGTGTTGTAAGCAAAAGTGCAGAAGTTAAAGGTAAAATGGAACTGCCATTACCCAACCAGAGCATTAATTAATCAAAGTCACTACTCAGCAATTAATGAGAGGGAAAAAAAAAAAACAAAACCAATTGAGAGAAATCCTTATGATCCCCTCCTTCCCACAGCACAGGACGTACGCCAGGAATCCTTCAATCCTCGCCGCCACAGAGCTTCAGCAGAACCTTCCTGTAGTCTCCTGAGCAATCTCCCTGGGAACATAAAGGTGAAGAAATGAGAAGAAAAAAGGGGAAGGAGGAGAGAGAGGAGCAGGGAGAATAAAGAGGAAGAAAGAGAAGGAGAGGAGAGGGAGCAGAACAAAGAAAAGAGGGAAGAGAGGAGCTTGTAAGGGGGAAAGAACACAGGAGTGATGAATGAGAGCAGAGCAGGAAGGGCAGAACAGAAGAGGGGTTACAGGTAAGAAGAGCAGATTGAAAAAGGACAAGAGAAAGAGGGGGGAACAGAGGGAACAGCAAAAGAAGGAAGGGCAGATGGAAGAAGGAAGGAAGGAAAGAGGGAGAAGAGCACAGAAAAAAGAAAGCAGAGGAGAGGAGCAGAGAAGGCCAGAGTGAACTGAGTTACTGAGAAAAGAAAAAAAGGAATATGAATAATTTTCAAGTTCTACCAAAGTCAAACTGTTCTTAAGGCAGATTTTTCTTTGCGGTGTTTTTATCCTCTAGACAATTTAAGAGCATTCAGGAACATTTTCAGCACGTTTTTGTAATGTCTGCCTCATCTCAGCTGCTCTAAAACACCCAACAGGTGTCGGGGGGGGAATCACCTCCTTAAAGGCACTCAGAAAATCCCAGTGTTTGTGTTGAACACTGACAAGTCTACCTTGATGAAGGAGTGGAGAGACTTCCCATACATGGTCAGGAATTCCCTTCTGATATGCAGCATATCAATTTCGGAGCGGGACACCATCACTCTGATCAGAGTGCTGTCGTCTGTTCCCAGGCCCTGGAAAGCAAAGCAGCCGCGTGCAGCCGACACAGAACTGCTGGAGAATCACCTGCAGACACAAAGGGCTCAGGGCCCATCCTGTGCAGGAGCTGCTCTTAATCAGAGCCTTTTTGTGACCGTTAGCAGCTTGCTCCTGGACTGTTACTCTGATGTGCAGAAAAGCCTGAGCTTTCCTAGAAAAGCCAGTCTCCTGGCTGGCTGCAGCTTCCATCTTGACTGCCATGATGCTGCTGACTCCAGCACGAAAATGCAAGAAAGAAGCAAGCAATCTCACTCCACAATCTCTTTACCTTCATGGATTTATACAGCCGTTCAGCAAAGTATGCAGGCTTGTTTCGCATGCACTTGACTGGAGGAGAGACAAGAGAGACGATTAAGAGCATTAACAAGAGAATTAAGGCCAGCAGGAGGTTTTCCACACCAATGCAGCACCTTCTGGGTGCAGGTGTTTCTTCTGTCAAGATGCAACTCCAGGTTAACAAACAGCAGCTGCAGTGCAGGCATCCACAGTGATGTGCTGTGAGCTGCTGTCTCTGTGCCTGCAGGATTTGCACAAAGGCTTTCGTGCCTCCTGACAGCAAACCTCTGCTGCCAAAGCTCCCTTTGGCCAAGCACACCGTGCCATAAGGTACAAAGCTTTCTCACCTGACTGGGTCTGTAAAGCACAGAATCATAGAGTGGTTTGGGTTGGAAGGGACCCCTAAGATCATCGAGTTCCAACCCCCTGCAGTAGGCAGGGACACCTCCCTCTACACAGGGTGCTGCACGTCCCACCCAGCCTGGCTTTGTGCCCATAAACAAAGACAAACCTATTCATAACAGTCACTCAAGGGGACTCACAGCACCTCTCATCATTTCATTCCTTTGTGGACAACGTTTAAAAGCAGAGCACTCACCCACAGCCAGCAAAGCATCTTCCAGGTCTCCTGACATCTCAGATTTAATGCTGTCTGTTATGTCCTTGTTAGCAATGCCTCTGTACAGATCAAAAACTGGGAGGAAGAGTCCACGGCAGAAAGTCAGAGAGATTCAAAGGACTTCTTTACAACAACAAGCTCCTCATGTGATGCACGAACACCATATGATTCCTGCAGCACTGTCAGCTAAACCAGAATCGTCCCACAGAAATAATCCATTTTCATTGCTAACAGACTTGCTAATTGCCTACCACAGCTGTTACCATTTTCAAGACCTGCTGCTTTGTGCTGCCAATCAAGTTTCTTAGCTTCTCTCCCCCCTGCCCCAATGGCAGTCACACCTCATGATCTCTGCTTTCCATGCTGGAGCAGCAGCCAGTTGTACTGAGGTTTCTGAAGCCCCTTTCAGTCTCAGGAGGGAATAAAGCAGCCCAAATGGAATGGATGCACTGGGGCTCACTGCAGGACACCTGCTGCCTCAGAGGAGTTCACAGCTACTGAACAGCTACGGAGCTCCTACAAGAGCATCACACAAACGAGGAAGGAAAGGAAAAGCCAGGACGCTGTGCAGGGGGGTCCTACCTCTCAGCAGGTGATACCTGTTCCGTGTACAGAGGATGGACATAAACTGCACCTCATCTGTTCCCCATTTCTTCTCCCCCGCTTCGTACAGGCACTTAAAGACATTATGGGTGACAAAGTAAGGCTCATGGAGAAGACTGAAGTACAGGAGATCTTAAACTCCTGCAGCTAGAGCACTGCTGGTCTGTACTTGTCCAGATCACAGGGATTTTCCAACCAGCACCAACCAGGCATGGCAACCCACAACCAAAATGTCACTGCCCCTGCCAAGTAACCAGCCTGCCTAGAGATCTCTCATTAGAGACTTGCAAACAAGACTAGAACCATTATTCCTATGTCACAGGTTGGCTTCTCTTCACCACGCATCACATGCACAAGAACAGATTGGGAAGCACGTTACTACACACCTGAGCATCTTGGTGAGCAAGGCCTTCATCCACATACATGCCTTCATCTCTGTTTCCCTGCAAAGACACAAGGATAGAAGACTCCGTTCACCAGAGCATCTACTGGAAGCAACTCCTGGGAATTCCCCGTTCAGGAACAGCTGCTGGAGATGGATAATGGAGTCCTTCAAAGGGAACACAGCTCACAAATGAAACACAGCTCAGGTGTGCTTCGGGCTTTCTTCCGAAATGAGCAGCAACCCACTTTACTGGGGCATTTAAGAAGAGCCCACAGCACTCACACACACCCAGAGTCAGAGCTCCCTCCCTGGAGAAGCTGGGCTTGAGGAGCAGCCATGGGACACACAGGGTGAGAAAAAGCCAGCCTGGAGCTCCTCACCACTGAGTGCAGAGCCGTGCCCACAGCTCTGAACATTCAGCCCCTTCTCCCCTCAGCGTGGCTCACCGTTGCGAGGGACACGAGGACCCTTCGAAACATGGAAGATGTGTCAGACACGATGTCATCCTCAAGGGAGCAGCCATATTCTAGCAAGAACACACACAGCATCCGTTAGGAGCAGGGCCACCACCTGGCTGCTGCCCACAACATTTGCCAGCTGTAAGCTAGTTAAGTGCAGAACTGTGCCAGGGCTCTCAGCATCACTGCAGCGCTCCAGCCATCATCATCAGTGCTGCAGCCTCCAATTAAGAAGCACAGACAGCAAGAAGCTGACAAGAGAGCCACACGTCCTGCTGACAGACAGAATGCTCCTCCCCATGTCAGCTCCACCAGTTCAGCTGCTGGTGAAATCCCAGTCTAGCTTCTCTTTGGACAAACAGCAACACCCAGGTTGGCAAGTTTGTCACACCTGAAAGCTCCCCAGACTCCTTCCTTCACATCTGCCTGCACACACACACTTATGGCAGGCAGCAGGACAAGGCCTGGCCTTTTGTTCGACTTACGAAGCTTGTAGTTCTCATTAATGCGACGAATCTCTTCATTGGTGCGAGAAGCCAGAATTTCAATCAGGCAGCCTTCATCTGTTCCTGCTCCCTAGGAATCGCCAAGGCAAGATTTCAGATACCAGCAACTGCTCGTGACGTGCAGCCGGGTTTCTTTAAGAGGTAGTAATAAATGAGAAGTCATACATAACAAAGCAGCGAGTCCTCGGCCAGAACTTAAGCAATACAAAAGGAAGACTTCCAAACCTTCACAGCCCTCTTTAGTTCGTGCACGTCATACATGGTGGTGGGAGTCATCATCCCAATGATCACCCTCTCAAAATTCCCACTCAGTTCCGACTTCAAGTCATCGATCAAATCCTAGAAGGCCAAGAGAGGAGAAAGCAGTTGGCAGAAGGCACGGCCTTCGAGGACAGAAGGAACTGAGCTGTGCAGCACTTCTCTTCAGGCTCCAACCCTCCTTGCATCAACAACTGCTCTGAACTGAACAGGAACAAAACAGCCTTGGTCAGGTAAAGTCTCTGCTGACCTTTCTCTTGTGGGGATTGGGTCATTTTTCACTTTTCACCAAGTGACACAACCACGTTCACATCTCTGCAGAGCACCTACCCTGCCAATAGTGCTCTTGTAGGTGATCAGAACTTGCTGACGCTGGGAAACATTGAGTTTGGTCAAGATGTCGATGATGGCATCTTCATCCGTGCCTGCAAGAAACAAATGGAAGCTGGTCAGGCTGCTTGCACAAGAATCAGAAGTGCCCTCTGCTCTTGTGCCACCTCCTGTCCCTCACACAGCCGGCTCTCAACAGCCCCAGGCCTCCATCTGTGCACACAAAGCTGCTGGGACCAACACCACCAGAGCAGCTGCATTTCAGGGCATGAAGGGCACTTCTGTTTCCACTGCCCAACGATTTTTAGGGCAGCTGTGCAGTGGAGCAATGCAAGCAGCTACGCTTCCCTCTAACAAACCACAAGAGCAGCCATTCCCAGTGCTGGGGAAAAAATAAAGTTGATCTGTGGAGGGAGATCAACTTACCAAAGCCCTTCATGGCCTTCCTGAGTGCCTGCGCTTCTTGCTCAGGGCTGAAACTTGAGACCCCCTTGATTGTTGCCTAAGGCCACAAGAAAAGGATTTAGCAAAGGCAGACTGGCACCGATGCAGATGTAGAGTTGAATTGGAAAAATATAAATAAAAAATAAAAATAAAAAGGTGAACACAGAGATGATAAAACTCCACCCACACAAATGATGCTTCTCTCTCACTTCTGTCTCACACAGCAGCCTGTTCTAGTGGGACTTCCCAGGCATATCAGAAAGAAGCCACAGAGGCACAACTACAAAGAGAACATTTCTCCACATCGCTGCCCATGGAGGATCTGGTTTCCAGTGAAACAACAGCTGGACCATCTGGCATCTGTGTTCAGGCCCACCAGGCCTTCTTCCTAGCAGTTCTCCACGTCAATCACAGTGTGCTCCCATCACAGCCCTACTCCTGACTTGTACCAGGTAAGGACCATCATTCTGCACCATTACTTTTGCTCTGCTTGGCAATGGTGAGGCTGCACCTGGAGAACAGAGTCCAGGTCTGGGCTCCCAGTCCAAGAGACAGCTGGACATACTGCAAAGAGTCCAATGGAGGGCTACCAAGATGGTGAAGGGACTGGAACACCTCTTCTAGGACAAGAGGCTGAAAGAGAGGGGGCTGCTCAGCCTGGAGAAGGGCAGCTCAGGGGGAACCCAGCCACAGCCATCAATCCTGCAAGGGCAGAGAGGATGGAGCCAGGCTGCATCCCGTGGAGCCCACTGCCAGGACCAGAGGCTGCCACCAAACATCAGGAGCACTCCTGCACTGTAAGCTGCAGCACTGGCACAGGCACCCAGAGAGGCTGCAGTGTCTCCTCTTGGAGATCTCCAAACCCATCTGGACGCGGTCCTGGGCACCAGTTCTGGTAGCTTTGTTGGAGCAGGGCTGGACCAGAGGTCCCCTCCAACATCAGCCATGCAGTGCTTCCACAACACACACAACATGCTGCGTTTGGCTCAAAACGGCCATTCACAAACAGGTTTCTCCTGCCTCCTGCTCAGTGCCACCTCTGTGGGATCACACTGCCTCCTACGATCCACCTCTGTTCCAACAAAGATCAACAGCAAAACAGTGCTGACCTTCACGAAGCCTGGGCTTTGGAAAACAGGCACAGGAATAACCACTGCATGGGTGGAACCCCGTAGGATGAACCAGGAGGGAGCAGCATGCCCAGAGAGTTGATCTGGAAAAATACTTCCTCTATAAGCTAACATTCAGTTGGATTTTTTATTAACTCCCAAGCAGGAAAAGCAGATATGTGTGGGGCATTGTCCTCTATAGGAGGAAACAGAAAGATGTTACAAATTTACCACTCATAAAAAGAAAGTGCTCTTCCTGCCCTACCCTACATTTATCTGATCAGGGCAAATGCCTGGCACAGCGTGGCACAGCAAACAGGCACACTCACCATCGCTCAAGTGCTTGGTCAATCTCTTATTGTTCAGGTCCACCAGCTGCTGGCAACTGCAATAGAAACCAGAGAGAGCATCAGTTTTCTAGCAAGCAGCTCTTAGAAGGTGCCACCCCTGCCATTTCGTGGTGCTGGTTAAGTGACTGTAAGGCACAGCGATAAACACATGATTTCCCAATCTGAAAGCAACGCCTGAACAGCACTACAGAATGCCCACAAACACACACTGCAGCGCACTGAACCACCAAGGGCTGCCTCACAGCACGACAGCAGCTCTGCGTGAGAGAGGGATGCAGATCAAGGCAGCAGGGCGTAAGAAATGCCTTTTTTATTCCTAGAGTGACAGCCTGGCTGAGGTTACAAGCAGCAGACGGCCGCTCCTGTGCTGCTGTCAGTGAGCCCAGCCCTTGTGCAAGAGCAGCAGTGCCTGTGCTCGCCCTGCATGTGACTCTTACACATCTGGAACATCATCACAGTGCGCTGCCCTGCCAAGCAAGCTCAGCACGGCGTTGCCACACAGGCGCTCCTCAGCACTCGACTTGTTCTCTCCTTCATGGAATTGTGGATCTCTGGGCAACCTATGACCCAGGCATCACAAAAATAAAGCTTCCGCCCTTCTCGAGTCCTTGGCAGAAATGCAAAGCCAACCAGATTGTCTTAATATTTGTTTTGGGCACTAAGTAATGGCTTTGCACCTGACAGATGTTTTTCTGATGCTGTTTGATCATTCGGTCGCTCTGTATGCGGAAGCAGGGCTGTTAAACGAGCAGCACAAAAGAAAGGTCAAAAAGGGAGGGAGGCAAAAACGTTCTGAGCGCAAAGGAGCCGGCAGAAAGAAACCAAACACAGGGAAGGAAAGGTCAAGCCGCGCTCGGGGCAAACGCCTCCGCAACGCAAAACCGCAACAGCGGCACAACGCGGAGGTGCGGCTGAGAACCGGCTGCGTTCAGCGGGGCGGCGCGGCCGGACCGGGACACCGCAGCTCCGCGTGCCGCGTTCCTCCCCATCCCCATCCCACGTCCTCCGGGCCCGGCGGCCCCACGCGTTCCGGAGGGGTCACTCACCGACAGCACGGGAAACGCCTCTGCAGCGCGGAACGGAGCTCTGCCGGGCCGGGCCGCGACGCGGAGCCAACGCCCCGCAGCGGGGAGGGACTCCGGGTCCCAAGTATTCCATGCCCGCCCATAAGGGGCAGATCCCGGGAGGGGCAGAACGCGGGAGGTTGGATGAGGCTGTGGGCGGCCCGGTCTGGTATTAAATGGGGACGTTGGGGGCCCCGCCTGGCAGGGGGTTGGAGATTGATGATCCTTGAGGTCCATCCAACCCGAGCCATTCTGTGATTGTGTGCGATGTGTGCTGGTACCACCCGAGGAGCCGACAGCCACACACTGCCCTCACCACCCCCGTCTTCCCAGTCTCCAGTCCTGCCCTGTGCTGGTGCTCTGCAATAAACAGCAGTTCAACACACAGCGTCCCTACAGAATCATAGAATCAGGCTGGAAAAGACCTTAAAGACCACCGAGTCCAACCGCGACCTGACCATCCTACCCTCACTCTAACAACCTCCTCTAAATCACGTCCCTGAGCACCACATCCAAACGGTTTTTAAACACACCCAGGGATGGTGACTCAATCACTGCCCTGAGGAACAAATTCCAGTGCTTCACAACCCTTTCTCTAAAGACGTGTTTCCTGAGATCCAACCTAAACTCACCCCATGTCTGTGTGTCCTGCGGAACCCCACAGAGGTGACATTGGGGCGCTTCTCAAAGGAAACCAGCGCACAGCGTCAGGAGTGGAGGAGGATGCAGCCGGTCCTGCCGCTGACGCTGCCATTCTGCGTCCCTGCCCGGGACTCGCACACTTTCCTCTTCCCAGCCCCGCTCGGCTCCTCGCAGGCTGCAGACACTGCTGAGGCTCTCACACTCCACGGCTGTCATCTTCTCCAGCTGCCGGACCGCTCTCTGCAGGGCTGCGCCGAGTTCCTGCCGCTGCAGCCTGAACCGCAGCTCCTGTGCTGACGGATGGAGGAGTTTCGTGCCGGCACCCACAGCACGCGGTCCCCAGGCTGCCGGCGGCACGGCAGGACGCTCCCCTCCCATCGCCCCTCAGCTCCTGCATCCTCCTATTTTCCGCCTAAGGAAACGAAGACCCTGCAGAGCGGTCCGCACAGGCCACCACGTCCCCGCCCTCGTCCTCCTGCAGCCCCAGCCGGGGCCCGGCCGCCCCGGGACGCTGGAAGCGGAGCAGGCGCATGACACGGGGCAGCGCCGCAGGCAGCCGGGCCGGGGCCATGCGGGACGCGCGCTGATGACGCAATGACGGCGCGACCGCGCACGGAAAGGACCCCGCGCGGAGCACCCGCCCCGTTCGGCGGACCGACCAATGGGAGAACGGGGGAGGCGGGGCCGAGCGCGGGCTCTCCGTCAATGGCGGCCGCGGCCGCCGGTCTCCGTGCGGGGAGAGCGGCGCTGCGCCGCTCCGAGTCCCTTCCGCCGCCCGCCCCGCGACTCGGGGCCGCTGGGCGCTGTTTGTCGCTCTGTGTGTTAAACGATTAAACGTTGAGCGTTCGTTGCTCACCGCTTCTGCCT